>NC_135237.1:4706091-4713591 GCF_051348905.1 Ranitomeya variabilis | reverse complement strand
TAATATACACGTCCTGTGTGATCGGGGTCATATATATATAATATACACGTCCTGTGTGATCGGGGTCATATATATATATAATATACACGTCCTGTGTGATCGGGGTCATATATATATATATAATATACACGTCCTGTGTGATCGGGGTCATATATATATAATATACACGTCCTGTGTGATCGGGGTCATATATATATATATAATATACACGTCCTGTGTGATCGGGGTCATATATATATATATAATATACACGTCCTGTGTGATCGGGGTCATATATATATATATATATATATATATATATAATATACACGTCCTGTGTGATCGGGGTCATATATATATATATAATATACACGTCCTGTGTGATTGGGGTCATATATATATATATATAATATACACGTCCTGTGTGATCGGGGTCATATATATATATAATATACACGTCCTGTGTGATCGGGGTCATATATATATATATAATATACACGTCCTGTGTGATCGGGGTCATGTATATATATATATAATATACACGTCCTGTGTGATCGGGGTCATATATATATATATATATATATATAATATACACGTCCTGTGTGATCGGGGTCATATATATATATATATATATATATATATATATATATATAATATACACGTCCTGTGTGATCGGGGTCACATATATATATATAAATAATATACACGTCCTGTGTGATCGGGGGTCATATATATATATATATAATATACACGTCCTGTGTGATCGGGGTCATATATATATAATATACACGTCCTGTGTGATCGGGGGTCATATATATATATATATAATATACACGTCCTGTGTGATCGGGGTCATATATATATATATATAATATACACGTCCTGTGTGATCGGGGTCATGTATATATATATATATATAATATACACGTCCTGTGTGATCGGGGTCATATATATATATAATATACACGTCCTGTGTGATCGGGGTCATATATATATATAAATAATATACACGTCCTGTGTGATCGGGGGTCATATATATATATATATAATATACACGTCCTGTGTGATCGGGGTCATATATATATATATAATATACACGTCCTGTGTGATCGGGGTCATATATATAAATAATATACACGTCCTGTGTGATCGGGGTCATATATATATATATAATATACACATCCTGTGTGATCGGGGGTCATATATATATATAATATACACGTCCTGTGTGATCGGGGTCATATATATAAATAATATACACGTCCTGTGTGATCGGGGTCATATATATATATATAATATACACATCCTGTGTGATCGGGGGTCATATATATATATAATATACACGTCCTGTGTGATCGGGGTCATATATATATAATATACACGTCCTGTGTGATCGGGGTCATATATATATATATATATATATATATAATATATACACGTCCTGTGTGATCGGGGTCATATATATATATATAATATACACGTCCTGTGTGATCGGGGTCATATATATATATATATATATATATATAATATACACGTCCTGTGTGATCGGGGTCATATATATATATATATATAATATACACGTCCTGTGTGATTGGGGTCATATATATATATATATAATATACACGTCCTGTGTGATCGGGGTCATATATATATATAATATACACGTCCTGTGTGATCGGGGTCATATATATATATAATATACACGTCCTGTGTGATTGGGGTCATATATATATATATATATATAATATACACGTCCTGTGTGATTGGGGTCATATATATATATATATAATATACACGTCCTGTGTGATCGGGGTCATATATATATATATATAATATACACGTCCTGTGTGATCGGGGTCATATATATATATATAATATACACGTCCTGTGTGATCGGGGGTCATATATATATATATATAATATACACGTCCTGTGTGATCGGGGGTCATATATATATATATATATAATATACACGTCCTGTGTGATCGGGGGTCATATATATATATATATAATATACACGTCCTGTGTGATCGGGGGTCATAGATATATATATATAATATACACGTCCTGTGTGATCGGGGGTCATATATATATATATATATAATATACACGTCCTGTGTGATCGGGGTCATATATATATATATATATATATATATATATATATAATATACATAATATACACGTCCTGTGTGATCGGGGTCATATATATATATATATATATATATATATATAATATACACGTCCTGTGTGATCGGGGTCATATATATATATATAATATACACGTCCTGTGTGATCGGGGTCATATATATATAATATACACGTCCTGTGTGATCGGGGGTCATATATATATATATAATATACACGTCCTGTGTGATCGGGGTCATATATATATAATATACACATCCTGTGTGATCGGGGTCATATATATATATATATATAATATACACGTCCTGTGTGATCGGGGTCATATATATATAATATACACGTCCTGTGTGATCGGGGTCATATATATATATATATATAATATACACGTCCCGTGTGATCGGGGTCATATATATATATATATATATAATATACACGTCCTGTGTGATCGGGGTCATATATATATATAATATACACGTCCTGTGTGATCGGGGTCATATATATATAATATACACGTCCTGTGTGATCGGGGTCATATATATATATATATATATATATATATATAATATACACGTCCTGTGTGATCGGGGTCATATATATATATATATAATATACACGTCCTGTGTGATCGGGGTCATATATATATAATATACACGTCCTGTGTGATCGGGGTCATATATATATATATATAATATACACGTCCTGTGTGATCGGGGGTCATATATATATATATAATATACACGTCCTGTGTGATCGGGGTCATATATATATATATATATAATATACACGTCCTGTGTGATCGGGGTTATATATATATATAATATACACGTCCTGTGTGATCGGGGGTCATATATATATATATAATATACACGTCCTGTGTGATCGGAGTCATATATATATATATATATATAATATACACGTCCTGTGTGATCGGGGTCATATATATATATATATATAATATACACGTCCTGTGTGATCGGGGTCATATATATATATATATATAATATACACGTCCTGTGTGATCGGGGTCATATATATATATAATATACACGTCCTGTGTGATCGGGGTCATATATATATATATAATATAATATACACGTCCTGTGTGATCGGGGTCATATATATATATAATATACACGTCCTGTGTGATCGGGGTCATATATATATATATAATATAATATACACGTCCTGTGTGATCGGGGTCATATATATATAATATATACACGTCCTGTGTGATCGGGGTCATATATATATATATATATAATATACACGTCCTGTGTGATCGGGGTCATATATATATATAATATACACGTCCTGTGTGATCGGGGTCATATATATATATAATATACACATCCTGTGTGATCGGGGTCATATATATATAATATACACGTCCTGTGTGATCGGGGTCATATATATATATATATATATAATATACACGTCCTGTGTGATCGGGGGTCATATATATATATATAATATACACGTCCTGTGTGATCGGGGTCATATATATATATAAATAATATACACGTCCTGTGTGATCGGGGTCGTATATATATATATAATATACATGTCCTGTGTGATCGGGGTTATATATATATATAATATACACGTCCTGTGTGATCGGGGTCATATATATATATATAATATACACGTCCTGTGTGATCGGGGTCATATATATATATATAATATACACGTCCTGTGTGATCGGGGTCATATATATATATATAATATACACGTCCTGTGTGATCGGGGTCATATATATATATATATTATACACGTCCTGTGTGATCGGGGTCATATATATATATATATATATATATAATATACACGTCCTGTGTGATCGGGGTCATATATATATATAATATACATGTCCTGTGTGATCGGGGTCATATATATATAATATACACGTCCTGTGTGATCGGGGTCATATATATATATAATATACACGTCCTGTGTGATCGGGGTCATATATATATAATATACACGTCCTGTGTGATCGGGGTCATATATATATATATATAATATACACGTCCTGTGTGATCGGGGTCATATATATATATAATATACACGTCCTGTGTGATCGGGGTCATATATATATAATATACACGTCCTGTGTGATCGGGGTCATATATATATATATATAATATACACGTCCTGTGTGATCGGGGTCATATATATATAATATACACGTCCTGTGTGATCGGGGTCATATATATATATAATATACACGTCCTGTGTGATCGGGGTCATATATATATATAATATACACGTCCTGTGTGATCGGGGTCATATATATATATATATATAATATACACGTCCTGTGTGATCGGGGTCATATATATATAATATACACGTCCTGTGTGATCGGGGGTCATATATATATATATATATATAATATACACGTCCTGTGTGATCGGGGGTCATATATATATATATATATATAATATACACGTCCTGTGTGATCGGGGTCATATATATATATATATATATAATATACACGTCCTGTGTGATCGGGGTCATATATATATATATATATATAATATACACGTCCTGTGTGATCGGGGGTCATATATATATATATATATATATAATATACACGTCCTGTGTGATCGGGGGTCATATATATATATATATAATATACACGTCCTGTGTGATCGGGGTCATATATATATATAATATACACGTCCTGTGTGATCGGGGGTCATATATATATATATATATAATATACACGTCCTGTGTGATCGGGGTCATATATATATATAATATACACGTCCTGTGTGATCGGGGTCATATATATATATATAATATACACGTCCTGTGTGATCGGGGGTCATATATATATATAATATACACGTCCTGTGTGATCGGGGTCATATATATATATATATAATATACACGTCCTGTGTGATCGGGGTCATATATATATATAATATACACGTCCTGTGTGATCGGGGGTCATATATATATATATATAATATACACGTCCTGTGTGATCGGGGTCATATATATATATATATATAATATACACGTCCTGTGTGATCGGGGTCATATATATATATATATATATATATAATATACACGTCCTGTGTGATCGGGGTCATATATATATATATATATATATATATATATATATATATATATATATATATATATATATATATATAATATACACGTCCTGTGTGATCGGGATCATATATATATATATAATATACACGTCCTGTGTGATCGGGGTCATATATATATATATATAATATACACGTCCTGTGTGATCGGGGTCATATATATATAATATACACATCCTGTGTGATCGGGGTCATATATATATATATATATATAATATACACGTCCTGTGTGATCGGGGTCATATATATATATATATATATATATATATATATATATAATATACACGTCCTGTGTGATCGGGGTCATATATATATATATATATAATATACACGTCCTGTGTGATCGGGGTCATATATATATATATATATAATATACACGTCCTGTGTGATCGGGGTCATATATATATATAATATACACGTCCTGTGTGATCGGGGTCATATATATATATAATATACACGTCCTGTGTGATCGGGGTCATATATATATAATATACACGTCCTGTGTGATCGGGGTCATATATATATATAAATAATATACACGTCCTGTGTGATCGGGGGTCATATATATATATATATAATATACACGTCCTGTGTGATCGGGGTCATATATATATAATATACACGTCCTGTGTGATCGGGGTCATATATATATATAATATACACGTCCTGTGTGATCGGGGTCATATATATATATATATATATATATATATATATATATATATATATATATATATATATATATATATATATATATATATATAATATACACGTCCTGTGTGATCGGGGTCATATATATATATAATATACACGTCCTGTGTGATCGGGGTCATATATATATATTATACACGTCCTGTGTGATCGGGGTCATATATATATATATAATATACACGTCCTGTGTGATTGGGGTCATATATATATAATATACACGTCCTGTGTGATCGGGGTCATATATATATAATATACACGTCCTGTGTGATCGGGGTCATATATATATATAAATAATATACACGTCCTGTGTGATCGGGGTCATATATATATATATATATATATATATATATATATATATATATATATAATATACACGTCCTGTGTGATCGGGATCATATATATATATATAATATACACGTCCTGTGTGATCGGGGTCATATATATATATATATAATATACACGTCCTGTGTGATCGGGGTCATATATATATAATATACACGTCCTGTGTGATCGGGGTCATATATATATATATATAATATACACGTCCTGTGTGATCGGGGTCATATATATATATAATATACACGTCCTGTGTGATCGGGGTCATATATATATATATATAATATACACGTCCTGTGTGATCGGGGTCATATATATATATATAATATACACGTCCTGTGTGATCGGGGTCATATATATATATATATAATATACACGTCCTGTGTGATCGGGGTCATATATATATATATATATAATATACACGTCCTGTGTGATCGGGGTCATATATATATATAATATACACGTCCTGTGTGATCGGGGTCATATATATATAATATACACGTCCTGTGTGATCGGGGTCATATATATATAATATACACGTCCTGTGTGATCGGGGTCATATATATATATAAATAATATACACGTCCTGTGTGATCGGGGTCATATATATATATATATATATATATATATATAATATACACGTCCTGTGTGATCGGGATCATATATATATATATATAATATACACGTCCTGTGTGATCGGGGTCATATATATATATATATAATATACACGTCCTGTGTGATCGGGGTCATATATATATATATAATATACACGTCCTGTGTGATCGGGATCATATATATATATATAATATACACGTCCTGTGTGATCGGGGTCATATATATATATATATAATATACACGTCCTGTGTGATCGGGGTCATATATATATATAATATACACGTCCTGTGTGATCGGGGTCATATATATATATATATAATATACACGTCCTGTGTGATCGGGGTCATATATATATAATATACACGTCCTGTGTGATCGGGGTCATATATATATATATATAATATACACGTCCTGTGTGATCGGGGTCATATATATATAATATACACGTCCTGTGTGATCGGGGTCATATATATATATAATATACACGTCCTGTGTGATCGGGGTCATATATATATATTATACACGTCCTGTGTGATCGGGGTCATATATATATATATAATATACACGTCCTGTGTGATCGGGGTCATATATATATAATATA
>NC_135237.1:4698591-4701091 GCF_051348905.1 Ranitomeya variabilis | reverse complement strand
ATATATATAATATACACGTCCTGTGTGATCGGGGTCATATATATATATATATATATATATATAATATACACGTCCTGTGTGATCGGGGTCATATATATATATATATATATATAATATACACGTCCTGTGTGATCGGGGTCATATATATATATATAATATACACGTCCTGTGTGATCGGGGTCATATATATATATATATATATAATATACACGTCCTGTGTGATCGGGGTCATATATATATATATATATATATATATATAATATACACGTCCTGTGTGATCGGGGTCATATATATATATATATATATATATAATATACACGTCCTGTGTGATCGGGGTCATATATATATATATAATATACACGTCCTGTGTGATCGGGGGTCATATATATATATATAATATACACGTCCTGTGTGATCGGGGTCATATATATATAATATACACGTCCTGTGTGATCGGGGTCATATATATATATATATATATAATATACACGTCCTGTGTGATCGGGGTCATATATATATAATATACACGTCCTGTGTGATCGGGGTCATATATATATAATATACACATCCTGTGTGATCGGGGTCATATATATATATATATAATATACACGTCCCGTGTGATCGGGGTCATATATATATATATATATAATATACACGTCCTGTGTGATCGGGGTCATATATATATATAATATACACGTCCTGTGTGATCGGGGTCATATATATATATAATATACATGTCCTGTGTGATCGGGGTTATATATATATATAATATACACGTCCTGTGTGATCGGGGGTCATATATATATATATAATATACACGTCCTGTGTGATCGGAGTCATATATATATATATATATAATATACACGTCCTGTGTGATCGGGGTCATATATATATATATAATATACACGTCCTGTGTGATCGGGGTCATATATATATATTATACACGTCCTGTGTGATCGGGGTCATATATATATATATAATATACACGTCCTGTGTGATCGGGGTCATATATATATATATATATAATATACACGTCCTGTGTGATCGGGGTCATATATATATATAATATACACGTCCTGTGTGATCGGGGTCATATATATATAATATACACGTCCTGTGTGATCGGGGTCATATATATATATATATATAATATACACGTCCTGTGTGATCGGGGTCATATATATATATATATATAATATACACGTCCTGTGTGATCGGGGTCATATATATATATAATATACACATCCTGTGTGATCGGGGTCATATATATATAATATACACGTCCTGTGTGATCGGGGTCATATATATATATATATATATATATAATATACACGTCCTGTGTGATCGGGGGTCATATATATATATATAATATACACGTCCTGTGTGATCGGGGTCATATATATATATATAAATAATATACACGTCCTGTGTGATCGGGGTCGTATATATATATATAATATACATGTCCTGTGTGATCGGGGTTATATATATATATAATATACACGTCCTGTGTGATCGGGGTCATATATATATATATATATATAATATACACGTCCTGTGTGATCGGGGTCATATATATATATATAATATACACGTCCTGTGTGATCGGGGTCATATATATATATATATTATACACGTCCTGTGTGATCGGGGTCATATATATATATATATATAATATACACGTCCTGTGTGATCGGGGTCATATATATATATATATATATATATATATATATATATATATATATATATATATATATATATATATATATATATATTATACACGTCCTGTGTGATCGGGGTCATATATATATATAATATACACGTCCTGTGTGATCGGGGTCATATATATATAATATACATGTCCTGTGTGATCGGGGTCATATATATATAATATACACGTCCTGTGTGATCGGGGTCATATATATATATATATATAATATACACGTCCTGTGTGATCGGGGTCATATATATATATAATATACACGTCCTGTGTGATCGGGGTCATATATATATAATATACACGTCCTGTGTGATCGGGGTCATATATATATATATATAATATACACGTCCTGTGTGATCGGGGTCATATATATATATATATATAATATACACGTCCTGTGTGATCGGGGTCATATATATATATATATAATATACACGTCCTGTGTGATCGGGGTCATATATATATAATATACACGTCCTGTGTGATCGGGGTCATATATATATATAATATACACGTCCTGTGTGATCGGGGTCATATATATATATAATATACACGTCCTGTGTGATCGGGGTCATATATATATATATATATATAATATACACGTCCTGTGTGATCGGGGTCATATATATATAATATACACGTCCTGTGTGATCGGGGGTCATATATATATATATATATATATAATATACACGTCCTGTGTGATCGGGGGTCATATATATATATATATAATATACACGTCCTGTGTGATCGGGGTCATATATATATATATATATATAATAT
>NC_135237.1:4691091-4696091 GCF_051348905.1 Ranitomeya variabilis | reverse complement strand
GATCGGGGTCATATATATATATATATAATATACACGTCCTGTGTGATCGGGGTCATATATATATATAATATACACGTCCTGTGTGATCGGGGTCATATATATATATATATATATAATATACACGTCCTGTGTGATCGGGGTCATATATATATAATATACACGTCCTGTGTGATCGGGGTCATATATATATATATATATAATATACACGTCCTGTGTGATCGGGGTCATATATATATAATATACACGTCCTGTGTGATCGGGGTCATATATATATATAATATACACGTCCTGTGTGATCGGGGTCATATATATATATTATACACGTCCTGTGTGATCGGGGTCATATATATATATAATATACACGTCCTGTGTGATCGGGGTCATATATATATAATATACACGTCCTGTGTGATCGGGGTCATATATATATATAAATAATATACACGTCCTGTGTGATCGGGGTCATATATATATATATATATATATATATAATATACACGTCCTGTGTGATCGGGGTCATATATATATATAATATACACGTCCTGTGTGATCGGGGTCATATATATATATAATATACACGTCCTGTGTGATCGGGGTCATATATATATATATAATATACACGTCCTGTGTGATCGGGGTCATATATATATATATATATAATATACACGTCCTGTGTGATCGGGGTCACATATATATATAAATAATATACACGTCCTGTGTGATCGGGGGTCATATATATATATATATAATATACACGTCCTGTGTGATCGGGGTCATATATATATATATATATAATATACACGTCCTGTGTGATCGGGGTCATATATATATATAATATACACATCCTGTGTGATCGGGGTCATATATATATAATATACACGTCCTGTGTGATCGGGGTCATATATATATATAATATACACGTCCTGTGTGATCGGGGTCATATATATATATATAATATACACGTCCTGTGTGATCGGGGTCATATATATATATAATATACACGTCCTGTGTGATCGGGGTCATATATATATATATATATTATACACGTCCTGTGTGATCGGGGTCATATATATATATATATAATATACACGTCCTGTGTGATCGGGGTCATATATATATAATATACACGTCCTGTGTGATCGGGGGTCATATATATATATATAATATACACGTCCTGTGTGATCGGGGTCATATATATATATATATATAATATACACGTCCTGTGTGATCGGGGTCATATATATATATAATATACACGTCCTGTGTGATCGGGGTCATATATATATATATATAATATACACGTCCTGTGTGATCGGGGTCATATATAAATAATATACACGTCCTGTGTGATCGGGGTCATATATATATATATATATATATATATATATAATATACACGTCCTGTGTGATCGGGATCATATATATATATATATAATATACACGTCCTGTGTGATCGGGGTCATATATATATATATATAATATACACGTCCTGTGTGATCGGGGTCATATATATATATAATATACACGTCCTGTGTGATCGGGGTCATATATATATATAATATACACGTCCTGTGTGATCGGGGTCATATATATATATATATATAATATACACGTCCTGTGTGATCGGGGTCATATATATATATATATATATATATATATATATATAATATACACGTCCTGTGTGATCGGGGTCATATATATATATATATATAATATACACGTCCTGTGTGATCGGGGTCATATATATATATATATATAATATACACGTCCTGTGTGATCGGGGTCATATATATATATAATATACACGTCCTGTGTGATCGGGGTCACATATATATATATATAATATACACGTCCTGTGTGATCGGGGTCATATATATATATAATATACACGTCCTGTGTGATCGGGGTCATATATATATATAATATACACGTCCTGTGTGATCGGGGTCATATATATATATATATATAATATACACGTCCTGTGTGATCGGGGTCATATATATATATATATATATATATATATATATATATATATATAATATACACGTCCTGTGTGATCGGGGTCATATATATATATATATATAATATACACGTCCTGTGTGATCGGGGTCATATATATATATAATATACACGTCCTGTGTGATCGGGGTCATATATATATATAAATAATATACACGTCCTGTGTGATCGGGGGTCATATATATATATATATATATATATATATATATATATATATATATATATATATATATATAATATACACGTCCTGTGTGATCGGGGGTCATATATATATATATATATATATATAATATACACGTCCTGTGTGATCGGGGTCATATATATATATATAATATACACGTCCTGTGTGATCGGGGTCATATATATATATATATATAATATACACGTCCTGTGTGATCGGGGTCATATATATATATATAATATACACGTCCTGTGTGATCGGGGTCATATATATATATATATATAATATACACGTCCTGTGTGATCGGGGGTCATATATATATATATATATATATAATATACACGTCCTGTGTGATCGGGGTCATATATATATATAATATACACGTCCTGTGTGATCGGGGTCATATATATATATATATATATAATATACACGTCCTGTGTGATCGGGGGTCATATATATATATATAATATACACGTCCTGTGTGATCGGGGTCATATATATATATATAATATACACGTCCTGTGTGATCGGGGTCATATATATATATAATATACACATCCTGTGTGATCGGGGGTCATATATATATATATATAATATACACATCCTGTGTGATCGGGGGTCATATATATATATATATAATGTACACGTCCTGTGTGATCGGGGACATATATATATATAATATACACGTCCTGTGTGATCGGGGTCATATATATATATATATATATATATATAATATACACGTCCTGTGTGATCGGGGTCATATATATATATATAATATACACGTCCTGTGTGATCGGGGTCATATATATATATATAATATACACGTCCTGTGTGATCGGGGTCATATATATATAATATACACGTCCTGTGTGATCGGGGTCATATATATATATATATATATAATATACACGTCCTGTGTGATCGGGGTCATATATATATATATATATAATATACACGTCCTGTGTGATCGGGGTCATATATATATATAATATACACGTCCTGTGTGATCGGGGTCATATATATATATATATAATATACACGTCCTGTGTGATCGGGGTCATATATATATATAATATACACGTCCTGTGTGATCGGGGGTCATATATATATAATATACACGTCCTGTGTGATCGGGGTCATATATATATATATAATATACACGTCCTGTGTGATCGGGGTCATATATATATAATATATATATATATATATATATATATAATATACACGTCCTGTGTGATCGGGGTCATATATATATATATATATATAATATACACGTCCTGTGTGATCGGGGTCATATATATATAATATACACGTCCTGTGTGATCGGGGTCATATATATATATATATAATATACACGTCCTGTGTGATCGGGGGTCATATATATATATATATATATATATATATATATATATATATATATATATATATATATAATATACACGTCCTGTGTGATCGGGGGTCATATATATATATAATATACACGTCCTGTGTGATCGGGGTCATATATATATATATATAATATACACGTCCTGTGTGATCGGGGTCATATATATATATAATATACACGTCCTGTGTGATCGGGGTCATATATATATATATATATATAATATACACGTCCTGTGTGATCGGGGTCACATATATATATATAAATAATATACACGTCCTGTGTGATCGGGGGTCATATATATATATATAATATACACGTCCTGTGTGATCGGGGTCATATATATATATATATATATATAATATACATGTCCTGTGTGATCGGGGTCATATATATATATATATATAATATACACGTCCTGTGTGATCGGGGTCATATATATATATAATATACATGTCCTGTGTGATCGGGGTCATGTATATATATATATATATAATATACACGTCCTGTGTGATCGGGGTCATATATATATATAATATACACGTCCTGTGTGATCGGGGTCATATATATATATAATATACACGTCCTGTGTGATCGGGGTCATATATATATATATATAATATACACGTCCTGTGTGATCGGGGTCATATATATATATAATATACACGTCCTGTGTGATCGGGGTCATATATATATATAATATACACGTCCTGTGTGATCGGGGTCATATATATATATATATAATATACACGTCCTGTGTGATCGGGGTCATATATATATATAATATACATGTCCTGTGTGATCGGGGTCATGTATATATATATATATATAATATACACGTCCTGTGTGATCGGGGGTCATATATATATATAATATACACGTCCTGTGTGATCGGGGTCATATATATATATATAATATACACGTCCTGTGTGATCGGGGTCATATATATATATAATATACACGTCCTGTGTGATCGGGGTCATATATATATATAATATACACGTCCTGTGTGATCGGGGTCATATATATATATATAATATACACGTCCTGTGTGATCGGAGTCATATATATATATATAATATACACGTCCTGTGTGATCGGGGTCATATATATATATAATATACACGTCCTGTGTGATCGGGGTCATATATATATAATATACACGTCCTGTGTGATCGGGGTTATATATATATAATATACACGTCCTGTGTGATCGGGGTCATGTATATATATATATATAATATACACGTCCTGTGTGATCGGGGTCATATATATATATAATATATAATATACACGTCCTGTGTGATCGGGGTCATGTATATATATATATATAATATACACGTCCTGTGTGATCGGGGTTATATATATATATAATATATAATATACACGTCCTGTGTGATCGGGGTCATATATATAT
>NC_135237.1:4681091-4686091 GCF_051348905.1 Ranitomeya variabilis | reverse complement strand
CTGTGTGATCGGGGTCATATATATATATATATATAATATACACGTCCTGTGTGATCGGGGTCATATATATATATAATATACACGTCCTGTGTGATCGGGGTCATATATATATATAATATACACGTCCTGTGTGATCGGGGTCATATATATATATATATATAATATACACGTCCTGTGTGATCGGGGTCATATATATATATATATATAATATACACGTCCTGTGTGATCGGGGTCATATATATATATAATATACACATCCTGTGTGATCGGGGTCATATATATATAATATACACGTCCTGTGTGATCGGGGTCATATATATATATATATATATATATATAATATACACGTCCTGTGTGATCGGGGGTCATATATATATATATAATATACACGTCCTGTGTGATCGGGGTCATATATATATATATAAATAATATACACGTCCTGTGTGATCGGGGTCGTATATATATATATAATATACATGTCCTGTGTGATCGGGGTTATATATATATATAATATACACGTCCTGTGTGATCGGGGTCATATATATATATATATATATAATATACACGTCCTGTGTGATCGGGGTCATATATATATATATAATATACACGTCCTGTGTGATCGGGGTCATATATATATATATATTATACACGTCCTGTGTGATCGGGGTCATATATATATATATATATAATATACACGTCCTGTGTGATCGGGGTCATATATATATATATATATATATATATATATATATATATATATATATATATATATATATATATATATATATATATATATATTATACACGTCCTGTGTGATCGGGGTCATATATATATATAATATACACGTCCTGTGTGATCGGGGTCATATATATATAATATACATGTCCTGTGTGATCGGGGTCATATATATATAATATACACGTCCTGTGTGATCGGGGTCATATATATATATATATAATATACACGTCCTGTGTGATCGGGGTCATATATATATATAATATACACGTCCTGTGTGATCGGGGTCATATATATATAATATACACGTCCTGTGTGATCGGGGTCATATATATATATATATAATATACACGTCCTGTGTGATCGGGGTCATATATATATATATATATAATATACACGTCCTGTGTGATCGGGGTCATATATATATATATATAATATACACGTCCTGTGTGATCGGGGTCATATATATATAATATACACGTCCTGTGTGATCGGGGTCATATATATATATAATATACACGTCCTGTGTGATCGGGGTCATATATATATATAATATACACGTCCTGTGTGATCGGGGTCATATATATATATATATATATAATATACACGTCCTGTGTGATCGGGGTCATATATATATAATATACACGTCCTGTGTGATCGGGGGTCATATATATATATATATATATATAATATACACGTCCTGTGTGATCGGGGGTCATATATATATATATATAATATACACGTCCTGTGTGATCGGGGTCATATATATATATATATATATAATATACACGTCCTGTGTGATCGGGGGTCATATATATATATATATATATATAATATACACGTCCTGTGTGATCGGGGGTCATATATATATATATATATATAATATACACGTCCTGTGTGATCGGGGTCATATATATATATAATATACACGTCCTGTGTGATCGGGGTCATATATATATATATAATATACACGTCCTGTGTGATCGGGGGTCATATATATATATAATATACACGTCCTGTGTGATCGGGGTCATATATATATATATATATATAATATACACGTCCTGTGTGATCGGGGTCATATATATATATATAATATACACGTCCTGTGTGATCGGGGGTCATATATATATATATATATATAATATACACGTCCTGTGTGATCGGGGTCATATATATATATATATATATATATATATATATAATATACACGTCCTGTGTGATCGGGGTCATATATATATATATATATAATATACACGTCCTGTGTGATCGGGGTCATATATATATATATATAATATACACGTCCTGTGTGATCGGGGTCATATATATATAATATACACATCCTGTGTGATCGGGGTCATATATATATATATATATAATATACACGTCCTGTGTGATCGGGGTCATATATATATATATATAATATACACGTCCTGTGTGATCGGGGTCATATATATATATAATATACACGTCCTGTGTGATCGGGGTCATATATATATAATATACACGTCCTGTGTGATCGGGGTCATATATATATATAAATAATATACACGTCCTGTGTGATCGGGGTCATATATATATATAATATACACGTCCTGTGTGATCGGGGTCATATATATATAATATACACGTCCTGTGTGATCGGGGTCATATATATATATAATATACACGTCCTGTGTGATCGGGGTCATATATATATAATATACACGTCCTGTGTGATCGGGGTCATATATATATATATATATATAATATACACGTCCTGTGTGATCGGGGTCACATATATATATAAATAATATACACGTCCTGTGTGATCGGGGTCATATATATATATAATATACACGTCCTGTGTGATCGGGGTCATATATATATATAATATACACGTCCTGTGTGATCGGGGTCATATATATATATATATATATAATATACACGTCCTGTGTGATCGGGGTCATATATATATATATATATATATATATATATAATATACACGTCCTGTGTGATCGGGGTCATATATATATATATATAATATACACGTCCTGTGTGATCGGGGTCATATATATATATAATATACACATCCTGTGTGATCGGGGTCATATATATATATATATATATATATATAATATACACGTCCTGTGTGATCGGGGTCATATATATATATAATATACACGTCCTGTGTGATCGGGGTCATATATATATATAATATACACGTCCTGTGTGATCGGGGTCATATATATATATATAATATACACGTCCTGTGTGATCGGGGTCATATATATATAATATACACGTCCTGTGTGATCGGGGTCATATATATATATAAATAATATACACGTCCTGTGTGATCGGGGTCATATATATATATATAATATACACGTCCTGTGTGATCGGGGTCATATATATATATATAATATACACGTCCTGTGTGATCGGGGTCATATATATATAATATACACGTCCTGTGTGATCGGGGTCATATATATATATAATATACACGTCCTGTGTGATCGGGGTCATATATATATATATAATATACACGTCCTGTGTGATCGGGGTCATATATATATATATATATATATATATATATATATATATATATATAATATACACGTCCTGTGTGATCGGGGTCATATATATATATATTATACACGTCCTGTGTGATCGGGGTCATATATATATATATTATACACGTCCTGTGTGATCGGGGTCATATATATATATAATATACACGTCCTGTGTGATCGGGGTCATATATATATAATATACACGTCCTGTGTGATCGGGGTCATATATATATATAAATAATATACACGTCCTGTGTGATCGGGGTCATATATATATATATATATATATATATATATATATATATATATATATATATATATATATATATATATATATATATATAATATACACGTCCTGTGTGATCGGGATCATATATATATATATAATATACACGTCCTGTGTGATCGGGGTCATATATATATATATATAATATACACGTCCTGTGTGATCGGGGTCATATATATATATAATATACACGTCCTGTGTGATCGGGGTCATATATATATATATATAATATACACGTCCTGTGTGATCGGGATCATATATATATATATAATATACACGTCCTGTGTGATCGGGGTCATATATATATATATATAATATACACGTCCTGTGTGATCGGGGTCATATATATATATAATATACACGTCCTGTGTGATCGGGGTCATATATATATATAATATACACGTCCTGTGTGATCGGGATCATATATATATATATAATATACACGTCCTGTGTGATCGGGGTCATATATATATATATATAATATACACGTCCTGTGTGATCGGGGTCATATATATATATAATATACACGTCCTGTGTGATCGGGGTCATATATATATATATATATAATATACACGTCCTGTGTGATCGGGGTCATATATATATAATATACACGTCCTGTGTGATCGGGGTCATATATATATATATATATAATATACACGTCCTGTGTGATCGGGGTCATATATATATAATATACACGTCCTGTGTGATCGGGGTCATATATATATATAATATACACGTCCTGTGTGATCGGGGTCATATATATATATTATACACGTCCTGTGTGATCGGGGTCATATATATATATAATATACACGTCCTGTGTGATCGGGGTCATATATATATAATATACACGTCCTGTGTGATCGGGGTCATATATATATATAAATAATATACACGTCCTGTGTGATCGGGGTCATATATATATATATATATATATATATAATATACACGTCCTGTGTGATCGGGGTCATATATATATATAATATACACGTCCTGTGTGATCGGGGTCATATATATATATAATATACACGTCCTGTGTGATCGGGGTCATATATATATATATAATATACACGTCCTGTGTGATCGGGGTCATATATATATATATATATAATATACACGTCCTGTGTGATCGGGGTCACATATATATATAAATAATATACACGTCCTGTGTGATCGGGGGTCATATATATATATATATAATATACACGTCCTGTGTGATCGGGGTCATATATATATATATATATAATATACACGTCCTGTGTGATCGGGGTCATATATATATATATAATATACACATCCTGTGTGATCGGGGTCATATATATATAATATACACGTCCTGTGTGATCGGGGTCATATATATATATATAATATACACGTCCTGTGTGATCGGGGTCATATATATATATATAATATACACGTCCTGT
>NC_135237.1:4666091-4676091 GCF_051348905.1 Ranitomeya variabilis | reverse complement strand
CACGTCCTGTGTGATCGGGGTCATATATATATAATATACACGTCCTGTGTGATCGGGGGTCATATATATATATAATATACACGTCCTGTGTGATCGGGGTCATATATATATATATATAATATACACGTCCTGTGTGATTGGGGTCATATATATATATATAATATACACGTCCTGTGTGATCGGGGTCATATATATATAATATACACGTCCTGTGTGATCGGGGTCATATATATATATAATATACACGTCCTGTGTGATCGGGGTCATATATATATATATATAATATACACGTCCTGTGTGATCGGGGTCATATATATATATAATATACACGTCCTGTGTGATCGGGGTCATATATATATATATATAATATACACGTCCTGTGTGATCGGGGTCATATATATATATATATATAATATACACGTCCTGTGTGATCGGGGGTCATATATATATATAAATAATATACACGTCCTGTGTGATCGGGGTCATATATATATAATATACACGTCCTGTGTGATCGGGGTCATATATATATAATATACACGTCCTGTGTGATCGGGGTCATATATATATATATATAATATACACGTCCTGTGTGATCGGGGGTCATATATATATATATATAATATACACGTCCTGTGTGATCGGGGTCATATATATATATATATATATAATATACACGTCCTGTGTGATCGGGGTCATATATATATATAATATACACGTCCTGTGTGATCGGGGTCATATATATATATAATATACACGTCCTGTGTGATCGGGGTCATATATATATAATATACATGTCCTGTGTGATCGGGGTCATATATATATAATATACACGTCCTGTGTGATCGGGGTCATATATATATATATAATATACACGTCCTGTGTGATCGGGGTCATATATATATAATATACACGTCCTGTGTGATCGGGGTCATATATATATATATATATATATATAATATACACGTCCTGTGTGATCGGGGTCATATATATATATATAATATACACGTCCTGTGTGATCGGGGTCATATATATATATAATATACACGTCCTGTGTGATTGGGGTCATATATATATATATATATAATATACACGTCCTGTGTGATCGGGGTCATATATATATATAATATACACGTCCTGTGTGATCGGGGTCATATATATATATATAATATACACGTCCTGTGTGATCGGGGTCATATATATATATATATATATAATATACACGTCCTGTGTGATCGGGGTCATATATATATATATATATAATATACACGTCCTGTGTGATCGGGGGTCATATATATATATAAATAATATACACGTCCTGTGTGATCGGGGTCATATATATATAATATACACGTCCTGTGTGATCGGGGTCATATATATATATATATAATATACACGTCCTGTGTGATCGGGGGTCATATATATATATAAATAATATACACGTCCTGTGTGATCGGGGTCATATATATATAATATACACGTCCTGTGTGATCGGGGTCATATATATATATATATAATATACACGTCCTGTGTGATCGGGGTCATATATATATAATATACACGTCCTGTGTGATCGGGGTCATATATATATATATATATATATATATATATAATATACACGTCCTGTGTGATCGGGGTCATATATATATATAATATACACGTCCTGTGTGATTGGGGTCATATATATATATATATATAATATACACGTCCTGTGTGATCGGGGTCATATATATATATAATATACACGTCCTGTGTGATCGGGGTCATATATATATATATAATATACACGTCCTGTGTGATCGGGGTCATATATATATATATATATATATATATAATATACACGTCCTGTGTGATCGGGGTCATATATATATAATATACACGTCCTGTGTGATCGGGGTCATATATATATATAATATACACGTCCTGTGTGATCGGGGTCATATATATATATATATATATAATATACACGTCCTGTGTGATCGGGGTCATATATATATAATATACACTTCCTGTGTGATCGGGGTCATATATATATATAATATACACGTCCTGTGTGATCGGGGTCATATATATATATATATAATATACACGTCCTGTGTGATCGGGGTCATATATATATATAATATACACGTCCTGTGTGATCGGGGTCATATATATATAATATACACGTCCTGTGTGATCGGGGTCATATATATATATAATATACACGTCCTGTGTGATCGGGGTCATATATATATATAATATACACGTCCTGTGTGATCGGGGTCATATATATATATATATATATAATATACACGTCCTGTGTGATCGGGGTCATATATATATATAAATAATATACACGTCCTGTGTGATCGGGGGTCATATATATATATATATATAATATACACGTCCTGTGTGATCGGGGTCATATATATATATAATATACACATCCTGTGTGATCGGGGGTCATATATATATATATATATATAATATACACGTCCTGTGTGATCGGGGTCATATATATATAATATACACGTCCTGTGTGATCGGGGTCATATATATATATATATAATATACACGTCCTGTGTGATCGGGGTCATATATATATATATAATATACACGTCCTGTGTGATCGGGGTCATATATATATATATAATATACACGTCCTGTGTGATCGGGGTCATATATATATATATATATATATAATATACACGTCCTGTGTGATCGGGGTCATATATATATATAATATACACGTCCTGTGTGATCGGGGTCATATATATATATAATATACACGTCCTGTGTGATCGGGGTCATATATATATATAATATACACGTCCTGTGTGATCGGGGTCATATATATATATATATATATAATATACACGTCCTGTGTGATCGGGGTCATATATATATAATATACACGTCCTGTGTGATCGGGGTCATATATATATATAATATACACGTCCTGTGTGATCGGGGTCATATATATATAATATACACGTCCTGTGTGATCGGGGTCATATATATATATATATAATATACACGTCCTGTGTGATCGGGGTCATATATATATATATAATATACACGTCCTGTGTGATCGGGGTCATATATATATATATAATATACACGTCCTGTGTGATCGGGGTCATATATATATATATATATATAATATACACGTCCTGTGTGATCGGGGTCATATATATATATAATATACACGTCCTGTGTGATCGGGGTCATATATATATAATATACACGTCCTGTGTGATCAGGGTCATATATATATAATATACACGTCCTGTGTGATCGGGGTCATATATATATAATATACACGTCCTGTGTGATCGGGGTCATATATATATATATAATATACACGTCCTGTGTGATCGGGGTCATATATATATAATATACACGTCCTGTGTGATCGGGGTCATATATATATATATAATATACACGTCCTGTGTGATCGGGGTCATATATATATAATATACACGTCCTGTGTGATCGGGGTCATATATATATATAATATACACGTCCTGTGTGATCGGGGTCACATATATATATAAATAATATACACGTCCTGTGTGATCGGGGGTCATATATATATATATATAATATACACGTCCTGTGTGATCGGGGTCATATATATATAATATACACGTCCTGTGTGATCGGGGTCATATATATATATATATAATATACACGTCCTGTGTGATCGGGGTCATATATATATATATATAATATACACGTCCTGTGTGATCGGGGTCATGTATATATATAATATACACGTCCTGTGTGATCGGGATCATATATATATATATAATATACACGTCCTGTGTGATCGGGGGTCATATATATATATATATAATATACACGTCCTGTGTGATCGGGGTCATATATATATAATATACACGTCCTGTGTGATCGGGGTCATATATATATATATATAATATACACGTCCTGTGTGATCGGGGTCATATATATATATATATAATATACACGTCCTGTGTGATCGGGGTCATGTATATATATAATATACACGTCCTGTGTGATCGGGATCATATATATATATATAATATACACGTCCTGTGTGATCGGGATCATATATATATATATAATATACACGTCCTGTGTGATCGGGGTCATATATATATATATATAATATACACGTCCTGTGTGATCGGGGTCATGTATATATATAATATACACGTCCTGTGTGATCGGGATCATATATATATATATAATATACACGTCCTGTGTGATCGGGATCATATATATATATATAATATACACGTCCTGTGTGATCGGGGTCATATATATATATAATATACACGTCCTGTGTGATCGGGATCATATATATATATATAATATACACGTCCTGTGTGATCGGGGGTCATATATATATATATATAATATACACATCCTGTGTGATCGGGGTCATATATATATAATATACACGTCCTGTGTGATCGGGGTCATATATATATATATAATATACACGTCCTGTGTGATCGGGGTCATATATATATAATATACACGTCCTGTGTGATCGGGGGTCATATATATATATATATATAATATACACGTCCTGTGTGATCGGGGGTCATATATATATATATATAATATACACGTCCTGTGTGATCGGGGGTCATATATATATATATATATAATATACACGTCCTGTGTGATCGGGGGTCATATATATATATATAATATACACGTCCTGTGTGATCGGGGTCATATATATATATATAATATACACGTCCTGTGTGATCGGGGGTCATATATATATATATATAATATACACGTCCTGTGTGATCGGGGTCATATATATATATATAATATACACGTCCTGTGTGATCGGGGTCATATATATATATATAATATACACGTCCTGTGTGATCGGGGTCATATATATATATATAATATACACGTCCTGTGTGATCGGGGGTCATATATATATATATAATATACACGTCCTGTGTGATCGGGGGTCATATACATATATATAATATACACGTCCTGTGTGATCGGGGTCATATATATATATAATATACACGTCCTGTGTGATCGGGGTCATATATATATAATATACACGTCCTGTGTGATCGGGGTCATATATATATATATAATATACACGTCCTGTGTGATCGGGGTCATATATATATATATATATATATATATATATAATATACACGTCCTGTGTGATCGGGGTCATATATATATATATATAATATACACGTCCTGTGTGATCGGGGTCATATATATATATAATATACACGTCCTGTGTGATCGGGGTCATATATATATAATATACACGTCCTGTGTGATCGGGGTCATATATATATATAATATACACGTCCTGTGTGATCGGGGTCATATATATATATAATATACACGTCCTGTGTGATCGGGGTCATATATATATATATATATAATATACACGTCCTGTGTGATCGGGGTCACATATATATATAAATAATATACACGTCCTGTGTGATCGGGGGTCATATATATATATATATAATATACACGTCCTGTGTGATCGGGGTCATATATATATAATATACACGTCCTGTGTGATCGGGGTCATATATATATATATATAATATACACGTCCTGTGTGATCGGGGTCATATATATATATATATAATATACACGTCCTGTGTGATCGGGGTCATGTATATATATAATATACACGTCCTGTGTGATCGGGATCATATATATATATATAATATACACGTCCTGTGTGATCGGGGTCATATATATATATAATATACACGTCCTGTGTGATCGGGGTCATATATATATATATATAATATACACGTCCTGTGTGATCGGGGTCATATATATATAATATACACGTCCTGTGTGATCGGGGTCATATATATATATATATAATATACACGTCCTGTGTGATCGGGGTCATATATATATATATATAATATACACGTCCTGTGTGATCGGGGTCATGTATATATATAATATACACGTCCTGTGTGATCGGGATCATATATATATATATAATATACACGTCCTGTGTGATCGGGATCATATATATATATATAATATACACGTCCTGTGTGATCGGGGTCATATATATATATATATATAATATACACGTCCTGTGTGATCGGGGTCATGTATATATATAATATACACGTCCTGTGTGATCGGGATCATATATATATATATAATATACACGTCCTGTGTGATCGGGATCATATATATATATATAATATACACGTCCTGTGTGATCGGGGGTCATATATATATATATATAATATACACATCCTGTGTGATCGGGGTCATATATATATATATAATATACACGTCCTGTGTGATCGGGGGTCATATATATATATATATATAATATACACGTCCTGTGTGATCGGGGTCATATATATATATATAATATACACGTCCTGTGTGATCGGGGTCATATATATATATAATATACACGTCCTGTGTGATCGGGGTCATATATATATATATAATATACACGTCCTGTGTGATCGGGGTCATATATATATAATATACACGTCCTGTGTGATCGGGGGTCATATATATATATATATATAATATACACGTCCTGTGTGATCGGGGGTCATATATATATATATATAATATACACGTCCTGTGTGATCGGGGGTCATATATATATATATATATAATATACACGTCCTGTGTGATCGGGGGTCATATATATATATATAATATACACGTCCTGTGTGATCGGGGTCATATATATATATATAATATACACGTCCTGTGTGATCGGGGGTCATATATATATATATATATAATATACACGTCCTGTGTGATCGGGGTCATATATATATATATAATATACACGTCCTGTGTGATCGGGGGTCATATATATATATATAATATACACGTCCTGTGTGATCGGGGGTCATATACATATATATAATATACACGTCCTGTGTGATCGGGGTCATATATATATAATATACACGTCCTGTGTGATCGGGGTCATATATATATATATAATATACACGTCCTGTGTGATCGGGGTCATATATATATATATATATATATATATATAATATACACGTCCTGTGTGATCGGGGTCATATATATATATATATAATATACACGTCCTGTGTGATCGGGGTCATATATATATATAATATACACGTCCTGTGTGATCGGGGTCATATATATATAATATACACGTCCTGTGTGATCGGGGTCATATATATATATAATATACACGTCCTGTGTGATCGGGGTCATATATATATATAATATACACGTCCTGTGTGATCGGGGTCATATATATATATATATATATAATATACACGTCCTGTGTGATCGGGGTCATATATATATAATATACACGTCCTGTGTGATCGGGGTCATATATATATATAATATACACGTCCTGTGTGATCGGGGTCATATATATATATATAATATACACGTCCTGTGTGATCGGGGTCATATATATATAATATACACGTCCTGTGTGATCGGGGTCATATATATATATATATAATATACACGTCCTGTGTGATCGGGGTCATATATATATATATAATATACACGTCCTGTGTGATCGGGGTCATATATATATATATAATATACACGTCCTGTGTGATCGGGGTCATATATATATATATATATATATAATATACACGTCCTGTGTGATCGGGGTCATATATATATATAATATACACGTCCTGTGTGATCGGGGTCATATATATATATAATATACACGTCCTGTGTGATCGGGGTCATATATATATATAATATACACGTCCTGTGTGATCGGGGTCATATATATATATATATATATAATATACACGTCCTGTGTGATCGGGGTCATATATATATAATATACACGTCCTGTGTGATCGGGGTCATATATATATATATAATATACACGTCCTGTGTGATCGGGGTCATATATATATAATATACACGTCCTGTGTGATCGGGGTCATATATATATATATAATATACACGTCCTGTGTGATCGGGGTCATATATATATATATAATATACACATCCTGTGTGATCGGGGGTCATATATATATATATATATATAATATACACGTCCTGTGTGATCGGGGTCATATATATATAATATACACGTCCTGTGTGATCGGGGTCATATATATATATATATATAATATACACGTCCTGTGTGATCGGGGTCATATATATATATATAATATACACGTCCTGTGTGATCGGGGTCATATATATATATATAATATACACGTCCTGTGTGATCGGGGTCATATATATATATATATATATAATATACACGTCCTGTGTGATCGGGGTCATATATATATATAATATACACGTCCTGTGTGATCGGGGTCATATATATATAATATACACGTCCTGTGTGATCAGGGTCATATATATATAATATACACGTCCTGTGTGATCGGGGTCATATATATATAATATACACGTCCTGTGTGATCGGGGTCATATATATATATATAATATACACGTCCTGTGTGATCGGGGTCATATATATATATATATATATAATATACACGTCCTGTGTGATCGGGGTCACATATATATATAAATAATATACACGTCCTGTGTGATCGGGGGTCATATATATATATATATAATATACACGTCCTGTGTGATCGGGGTCATATATATATAATATACACGTCCTGTGTGATCGGGGTCATATATATATATAATATACACATCCTGTGTGATCGGGGTCATATATATATAATATACACGTCCTGTGTGATCGGGGTCATATATATATATATAATATACACGTCCTGTGTGATCGGGGTCATATATATATAATATACACGTCCTGTGTGATCGGGGGTCATATATATATATATATATAATATACACGTCCTGTGTGATCGGGGGTCATATATATATATATATATAATATACACGTCCTGTGTGATCGGGGTCATATATATATATATAATATACACGTCCTGTGTGATCGGGGGTCATATATATATATATATAATATACACATCCTGTGTGATCGGGGTCATATATATATATATATATATATAATATACACGTCCTGTGTGATCGGGGGTCATATATATATATATAATATACACGTCCTGTGTGATCGGGGTCATATATATATATATAATATACACGTCCTGTGTGATCGGGGGTCATATATATATATATATAATATACACGTCCTGTGTGATCGGGGTCATATATATATATATAATATACACGTCCTGTGTGATCGGGGGTCATATATATATATATAATATACACGTCCTGTGTGATCGGGGGTCATATACATATATATAATATACACGTCCTGTGTGATCGGGGTCATATATATATATAATATACACGTCCTGTGTGATCGGGGTCATATATATATAATATACACGTCCTGTGTGATCGGGGTCATATATATATATATAATATACACGTCCTGTGTGATCGGGGTCATATATATATATATATATATATATATATAATATACACGTCCTGTGTGATCGGGGTCATATATATATATATATATAATATACACGTCCTGTGTGATCGGGGTCATATATATATATATATATATAATATACACGTCCTGTGTGATCGGGGTCATATATATATATAATATACACGTCCTGTGTGATCGGGGTCATATATATATATATAATATACACGTCCTGTGTGATCGGGGGTCATATATATATATAATATACATGTCCTGTGTGATCGGGGTCATATATATATATATATATATATATAATATACACGTCCTGTGTGATCGGGGTCATATATATATATAATATACACGTCCTGTGTGATCGGGGTCATATATATATATAATATACACGTCCTGTGTGATCGGGGTCATATATATATATATATATATATATATATATATATATATATATATATATAATATACACGTCCTGTGTGATCGGGGTCATATATATATATATATAATATACACGTCCTGTGTGATCGGGGTCATATATATATATATATATATATAATATACACGTCCTGTGTGATCGGG
>NC_135237.1:4653591-4656091 GCF_051348905.1 Ranitomeya variabilis | reverse complement strand
TATATATATATATATAATATACACGTCCTGTGTGATCGGGGTCATATATATATATATATATATATATATATATATATATATATATATATATAATATACACGTCCTGTGTGATCGGGGTCATATATATATATAATATATATATATATATATATATAATATACACGTCCTGTGTGATCGGGGTCATATATATATATATATAATATACACGTCCTGTGTGATCGGGGTCATATATATATATATAATATACACGTCCTGTGTGATCGGGGTCATATATATATATATATAATATACACGTCCTGTGTGATCGGGGTCATATATATATATATAATATACACGTCCTGTGTGATCGGGGGTCATATATATATAATATACACATCCTGTGTGATCGGGGTCATATATATATATAATATACACGTCCTGTGTGATCGGGGTCATATATATATATATATATATAATATACACGTCCTGTGTGATCGGGGTCATATATATATATATATATATATAATATACACGTCCTGTGTGATCGGGGTCATATATATATATATATATATATATAATATAACACGTCCTGTGTGATCGGGGTCATATATATATATATATATATATATACACGTCCTGTGTGATCGGGGTCATATATATATATAATATACACGTCCTGTGTGATCGGGGTCATATATATATATATATATAATATACACGTCCTGTGTGATCGGGGTCATATATATATAATATACACGTCCTGTGTGATCGGGGTCATATATATATATATATATATATAATATACACGTCCTGTGTGATCGGGGTCATATATATATAATATACACGTCCTGTGTGATCGGGGTCATATATATATATATAATATACACGTCCTGTGTGATCGGGGTCATATATATATATAATATACACGTCCTGTGTGATCGGGGTCATATATATATATATAATATACACGTCCTGTGTGATCGGGGTCATATATATATATATATATATATATATAATATACACGTCCTGTGTGATCGGGGTCATATATATATATATAATATACACGTCCTGTGTGATCGGGGTCATATATATATATATATATATAATATACACGTCCTGTGTGATCGGGGTCATATATATATATATAATATACACGTCCTGTGTGATCGGGGTCATATATATATATATAATATACACGTCCTGTGTGATCGGGGTCATATATATATATAATATACACGTCCTGTGTGATCGGGGTCATATATATATATATAATATACACGTCCTGTGTGATCGGGGTCATATATATATATATATATATATATAATATACACGTCCTGTGTGATCGGGGGTCATATATATATATAATATACACATCCTGTGTGATCGGGGTCATATATATATATAATATACACGTCCTGTGTGATCGGGGGTCATATATATATATATAATATACACGTCCTGTGTGATCGGGGTCATATATATATATATATATATATATATATATATATATATATATATATATATATATATATATATATTATACACGTCCTGTGTGATCGGGGTCATATATATATATATAATATACACGTCCTGTGTGATCGGGGTCATATATATATATATATATATAATATACACGTCCTGTGTGATCGGGGTCATATATATATATATAATATACATGTCCTGTGTGATCGGGGTCATATATATATATATATATAATATACACGTCCTGTGTGATCGGGGTCATATATATATATATAATATACACGTCCTGTGTGATCGGGGTCATATATATATATATATATAATATACACGTCCTGTGTGATCGGGGTCATATATATATATATATATATATAATATACACGTCCTGTGTGATCGGGGTCATATATATATATATAATATACACGTCCTGTGTGATCGGGGTCATATATATATATATAATATACACGTCCTGTGTGATCGGGGTCATATATATATATATAATATACACGTCCTGTGTGATCGGGGTCATATATATATATATATAATATACACGTCCTGTGTGATCGGGGGTCATATATATATATATATAATATACACGTCCTGTGTGATCGGGGGTCATATATATATATATAATATACACGTCCTGTGTGATCGGGGGTCATATATATATATAATATACACGTCCTGTGTGATCGGGGGTCATATATATATATAATATACACGTCCTGTGTGATCGGGGTCATATATATATATAATATACACGTCCTGTGTGATCGGGGTCATATATATATATATAATATACACGTCCTGTGTGATCGGGGTCATATATATATATATAATATACACGTCCTGTGTGATCGGGGTCATATATATATATATAATATACACGTCCTGTGTGATCGGGGTCGTATATATATATATAATATACACGTCCTGTGTGATCGGGGTCATATATATATATAATATACACGTCCTGTGTGATCGGGGTCATATATATATATATAATATACACGTCCTGTGTGATCGGGGGTCATATATATAT
>NC_135237.1:2421091-2433591 GCF_051348905.1 Ranitomeya variabilis | reverse complement strand
ATGAGGTCTAATACAGGAGGAGATGACACACAGGTATATACTATATACAGGGGAGATGACACACACACATATATACTATATACAGGAGGAGATGACACACAGGTATATACTATATAAAGGGGAGATAACATACAGGTATATACTATATATAGGAGGAGATGACATAAAGGTATTGTTATGACCCCAATGGCAGAGGGTCTCAAAAATACATACCAAGTCTGCAAACACAAAAAACCAGCTCATAGGGCAGTGGTAACTGGGCTGACCATATATCTAATCCTAGCACCACAAATAGCAGCAGCCGGGGAACGTGCCTACGTTGGTTCTAGACGTCTCGTGCCAGCCGGAGAACTAACTAACCCTAGAAGGGAAAAGATAGACCTTTCTTGCCTCCAGAGAAAATACCCCAAAAGTTGGATACAAGCCCCCAACAAATAATAACGGTGAGGTAAGGAGAAAAGACAAACGTAAGAATGAACTAGATATTTAGCAAAGAGAGGCCCACTGACTAATAGCAGAATATAGTAAGATGACTTATACGGTCAGCAAAAACCCTATCAAAATTTCCACGCTGGATATTCAAGAACCTCCGAACCGTCTAACGGCCCGGGGGGAGAACACCAGCCCCCTAGAGCTTCCAGCAGAATCAGGAATCACATTTAGTACAAGCTGGACAAAAAATAATAGCAATGCAAATAACCAAAAAACAAGGAAGCAAGACTTAGCTTAATTTTGCAAGATCCAGGACCAGCAGACAGGAGCAAACAGAAAGGAACTGATTACAACGATGCCAGGCACTGGACTGAGAATCCAGGAAGTTTATATAGCAACACCCCTGGACTAACGACCCAGGTGGGTGCCAAACTGAGGAAAGACAATCCCAGAGTCATATAACTAGTGACTACAAGAGGGAGCCAAAAAAGTCTAATTCACAACAGTACCCCCCCTTTAAGGAGGGGTCACCGAACCCTCACCAAGACCACCAGGGCGATCAGGATGAGCAGCGTGAAAGGCACGAACTAAATCGGCCGCATGCACATCAGAGGCAACCACCCAGGAATTATCCTCCTGACCATAGCCCTTCCACTTGACCAGATACTGAAGCCTCCGCCTGGAGAGACGAGAATCCAAGATCTTCTCCACCACGTACTCCAACTCGCCCTCAACCAACACCGGAGCAGGAGGCTCAACAGAAGGAACCACAGGTACAACGTACCGCCGCAACAAAGACCTATTGAACACGTTGTGAATGGCAAACGACACCGGAAGATCCAAGCGAAAGGACACAGGATTAAGGATTTCCAATATCTTGTAAGGACCGATGAAGCGAGGCTTAAATTTAGGAGAGGAGACCTTCATAGGAACAAATCGAGAAGACAGCCATACCAAATCCCCAACACGAAGTCGGGGACCCACACCGCGGCGGCGGTTGGCAAAACGCTGAGCCTTCTCCTGTGACAACTTCAAGTTGTCCACCACATGATTCCAGATCTGCTGCAACCTATCCACCACGGAATCTACCCCAGGACAGTCAGAAGGCTCCACATGTCCCGAGGAAAAACGGGGATGGAAACCAGAGTTGCAAAAAAAAGGCGAAACCAAAGTAGCGGAACTAGCCCGATTATTAAGGGCAAACGCAGCCAACGGCAAGAAGGTCACCCAATCATCCTGATCTGCAGAAACAAAACACCTCAAATAAGCCTCCAGTGTCTGATTAGTTCGCTCCGTTTGTCAATTAGTTTGAGGATGAAAGGCAGACGAAAACGACAAATCAATGCCCATCTTAGCACAAAAGGATCGCCAGAACCTGGAAACAAACTGGGATCCTCTGTCAGACACGATATTCTCAGGAATGCCGTGTAAACGAACCACATTCTGAAAGAACAAGGGAACCAGATCGGAAGAGGAAGGCAGTTTAGGCAAAGATACCAAATGGACCATCTTGGAAAAGCGATCACATACCACCCAGATGACAGACATACCTTGAGACACCGGAAGATCTGAAATGAAATCCATGGAAATGTGTGTCCAAGGCCTCTTCGGGACAGGCAAGGGCAAGAGCAAGCCGCTGGCACGAGAACATCAAGGCTTAGCCCGAGCACAAGTCCCACAGGACTGCACAAATGACCGCACATCCCGTGACAAGGAAGGCCACCAAAAGGACCTAGCCACCAGATCTCTGGTGCCAAAAATTCCCCGATGCCCTGCCAACACCGAGGAATGAAACTCGGAAATGACTCTGCTGGTCCACTTATCAGGAACAAACAGTCTGTCAGGTGGACAAGAGTCAGGTCTACCAGCCTGAAATCTCTGCAACACACGTCGCAAATCCGGAGAAATGGCTGACAAGATTACTCCCTCTTTAAGAATACCAACTGGTTCTGCGACTCCAGGAGAGTCAGGCACAAAGCTCCTTGAAAGAGCATCAGCCTTCACATTCTTTGAACCTGGTAAATACGAGACCACAAAGTCAAAACGGGAGAAAAACAATGACCAACGGGCCTGTCTAGGATTCAGGCGTTTAGCAGACTCGAGATACATCAGATTCTTGTGATCAGTCAAGACCACCACACGATGCTTAGCACCCTCGAGCCAATGACGCCACTCCTCAAATGCCCACTTCATGGCCAGCAACTCCCGATTGCCAACATCATAATTCCGCTCAGCAGGCGAAAACTTCCTAGAGAAGAAAGCACATGGTCTCATTACAGAGGAACCAGGGCCTCTCTGCGACAAAACGGCCCCTGCCCCAATCTCAGAAGCATCCACTTCAACCTGAAAGGGAAGTGAGACATCAGGCTGGCACAAAACAGGCGCTGAAGTAAACCGGCGCTTCAACTCTTGAAAAGCTTCCATGGCTGCAGGAGCCCAGTTAGCAACATCTGAACCTTTCTTAGTCATATCCGTCAAAGGTTTAACAACGCTAGAAAAATTAGCGATAAAACGACGGTAGAAGTTAGCAAAACCCAAGAACTTCTGAAGACTCTTAACTGATGTGGGTTGAGTCCAATCATGAATAGCTCGGACCTTGACTGGGTCCATCTCCACCGCAGAAGGGGAAAAAATAAAACCCAAAAAGGGAACCTTCTGTACTCCAAAGAGACACTTTGAGCCCTTAACAAACAAAGCATTCTCACGCAAAACCTGAAACACCATCCTGACCTGCTCTACATGCGAGTCCCAATCATCAGAAAAAAACAGAATATCATCCAGATAAACAATCATAAATTTATCCAGATACTTCCGGAAAATATCATGCATCAAGGACTGAAACACTGAAGGAGCATTAGAGAGCCCGAAAGGCATCACCAAGTACTCAAATTGACCTTCGGGCGTATTAAATGCAGTTTTCCATTCATCTCCTTGCTTAATGCGCAGAAGGTTGTACGCACCACGAAGATCTATCTTGGTGAATCACTTGGCACCTTTAATCCGGGCAAACAAGTCCGACAACAGAGGCAAAGGATACTGAAATTTAACAGTGATTTTATTCAGAAGCCGATAGTCAATACAAGGTCTCAAAGATCCGTCCTTCTTGGCCACAAAAAAGAATCCCGCACCAAGAGGGGAAGAGGATGGACGGATATGCCCCTTCTCCAGAGATTCCTTGATATACGAACGCATTGCGGTATGCTCAGGTACAGACAGATTAAATAATCTTCCCTTAGGAAATTTACTACCTGGAATCAAATCTATAGCGCAGTCACAGTCCCTATGAGGAGGAAGAGCACTGGAGCCGGACTCGCTGAATACATCCTGGTAATCAGACAAATACTCAGGAACTTCCGAAGGAGTAGAGGAAGCAATAGACACCGGCGGGGAGTCACCATGAATTCCCTGACAGCCCCAACTTGACACAGACATTGCCTTCCAATCCAAGACTGGATTATGGGTCTGTAACTATGGCAGACCCAAAACGACCAAATCATGCATTTTATGCAGAACAAGAAAACGAATCACCTCCCGATGTTCAGGAGTCATGCACATGGTTACCTGTGTCCAAAACTGCGGTTTATTTTCCGCCAATGGCGTAGCATCAATACCTCTAAGAGGGATAGGATTTACCAATGGCTCAAGAACAAAACCACAACGCTTGGCAAACGACAGATCCATAAGACTCAGGGCAGCACCCGAATCCACAAACGCCATAACAGGGTAGGAGGACAATGAGCAAATTAAAGTCACAGACAAAATAAATTTAGGTTGCAAATTACCAATGGCGACAGGACTAACAACCCTAGTTAGGCGTTTAGAGCATGCTGATATAACATGTGTAGAATCACCACAGTAAAAACACAACCCATTCTGACGTCTATGATTTTTCCGTTCATTTCTAGTCTGAATTCTACCACATTGCATTAAATCAGGTGTTTGTTCATACAACACCACCAGAGGATTCGCGGCCTTGCGCTCCCACAAACGCCGGTCAATTTGAATAGCCAGCGCCATGGAATCATTCAGACCTGTAGGAATGGAGAAACCCACCATCACATTCTTAATGGCTTCAGAAAGGCCATTTCTGAAATTTGCGGCCAGAGCACACTCATTCCACTGAGTAAGCACGGACCATTTCCGAAATTTTTGGCAATACACTTCAGCTTCATCCTGCCCCTGAGAAATAGCCAACAGGGCTTTTTCTGCCTGAATTTCAAGATTGGGTTCCTCGTAAAGCAATCCGAGCGCCAGAAAAAACGCATCAATATTCGCCAATGCCGGATCTCCTGGCGCTAGCGAGAAGGCCCAATCCTGAGGGTCGCCCCGCAAGAAAGAGACAACAATTTTTACTTGCTGAGCTGAATCTCCAGATGAACGGGGTCTCAGAGATAGAAACAATTTACAATTATTCCTGAAATTCCTAAACTTAAATCGGTCTCCAGAGAACAGCTCAGGAATAGGTATTTTAGGTTCAGACATTGGACTACTGGTAACAAAATCTTGTATGCCCTGCACACGAGCAGCAAGCTGATCCACACTTGTAATCAAAGTCTGGACATTCATGTCTGCAGCAAGCACAAGCGACTCAGAGGTAAAAAGGAAGAAAAAAGAGAGGAAAGAGAAAAAAAAAAAAAAAACTCAGACTTTCCTTTCTTGTATTCCCACTTCTGCAATGCATTAAACATTCAACCTGGGCCTGGCATACTGTTATGACCCCAATGGCAGAGGGTCTCAAAAATACATACCAAGTCTGCAAACACAAAAAACCAGCTCATAGGGCAGTGGTAACTGGGCTGACCATATATCTAATCCTAGCACCACAAATAGCAGCAGCCGGGGAACGTGCCTACGTTGGTTCTAGACGTCTCGCGCCAGCCGGAGAACTAACTAACCCTAGAAGGGAAAAGATAGACCTTTCTTGCCTCCAGAGAAAAGACCCCAAAAGTTGGATACAAGCCCCCAACAAATAATAACGGTGAGGTAAGGAGAAAAGACAAACGTAAGAATGAACTAGATATTTAGCAAAGAGAGGCCCACTGACTAATAGCAGAATATAGTAAGATGACTTATACGGTCAGCAAAAACCCTATCAAAATTTCCACGCTGGATATTCAAGAACCCCCGAACCGTCTAACGGCCCGGGGGGAGAACACCAGCCCCCTAGAGCTTCCAGCAGAATCAGGAATCACATTTAGTACAAGCTGGACAAAAAATAATAGCAATGCAAATAACCAAAAAACAAGGAAGCAAGACTTAGCTTAATTTTGCAAGATCCAGGACCAGCAGACAGGAGCAAACAGAAAGGAACTGATTACAACGATGCCAGGCACTGGACTGAGAATCCAGGAAGTTTATATAGCAACACCCCTGGACTAACGACCCAGGTGGGTGCCAAACTGAGGAAAGACAATCCCAGAGTCATATAACTAGTGAACACAAGAGGGAGCCAAAAAAGTCTAATTCACAACAGGTATATACTATATATAGGAGGAGATGACATACAGTTATATACTATATACAGAAGGAGATGAAACACAGGTATATACTATATACAGGGGAGATGACACCGGTATATACTATATACAGAAGGAGATGACACACAGGTATATACTATATGCAAGGGAGATGACACACAGGTATATACTATATACAGGAGGAGATGACATACAGGTATATACTATATACAGGAGGAGATGACACACAGGTATATACTATATACAGGAGAGATGACATACAGGTATATACTATATACAGGGGAGATGACACATAGATATATACTATATACAGGAGGAGATGACATACAGGTAAATACTATATACTGGGGAGATGACATACAGGTCTATACTATATACAGGGGAGAGGACACAGGTATATACTATATACAGAAGGAGATGACACACAGGTATATACTATATGCAAGGGAGATGACACACAGGTATATACTATATACAGGAGGAGATGACATACAGGTATATACTATATACAGGAGGAGATGACACACAGGTATATACTATATACAGGAGAGATGACATACAGGTATATACTATATACAGGGGAGATGACACATAGGTATATACTATATACAGGAGGAGATGACATACAGGTAAATACTATATACAGGGGAGATGACATACAGGTCTATACTATATACAGGGGAGAGGACACAGGTATATACTATATACAGGAGGAGATGACACAGGTATATACTATATATTGGGGAGATGACACACAGGTATATACTATATACAGGAGCAGATGACACACAGGTATATACTATATACACGAGGAGATGACACACATGTATATACTATATACAAGAGCAAATGACACAGGTATATACTATATACAGGAGGAGATGACATACAGGTACATACTATATACAGGAGGCGATGACACACAGGTATATACTATATACAGGGGAGATGACATACAGGTATATACTATATACAGGAGGAGATGACATACAGGTATATACTATATACAGGAGGAGATGACACACAGGTATATACTATATACAGGAGAGATGACATACAGGTATATACTATATACAGGGGAGATGACACATAGGTATATACTATATACAGGAGGAGATGACATACAGGTAAATTCTATATACAGGGGAGATGACATACAGGTAAATACTATATACAGGGGAGATGACACAGGTATGTACTATATACAGGAGCAGATGACACACAGGTAACTACTATATACAGGAGCAGATGACATACAGGTATATACTATATACAGGAGATGAAACAGGTATATTCTATATACAGGGGAGATGACATACAGGTACATATTTGTTGTGTATCCGCTTTTTGGGCTCCCCTGGTGGTTGCTGGTGGTATTGGTGACTTGTTTGCACTTTGCTGCTTCTGTTCACCTGCTTCCATCAGCGTTTGGGAGTTTCCTATTTAGCCTTGCTCTCCAGTCATTTCCTTGCCGGTCATCATTGTAACCAGAGCCTTCGGTTGCATGTTCCTGCTACTAGTCTGCTGATCAGCTAAGTGGTCTTTGTCCTTTTGTTTTGTATCTCTTGTCCAGTTTGCAGTTTTGTAATTCTCTGTAGCTGGAAGCTCTTGCGGGCTGAGATTGCCACTCCTGTGTCATGAGTTGACACAGGAGTCTTAAAGTAATTTCAGGATGGTTTTTGAAAGGGTTTTCAGTTGACCGTGAAGTCCTCTTTTGTATCCTTCTGCTATCTAGTAAGTGGACCTCTCTTTGCTAAATCTACTTTCATACTGTGTATGTCTTTTCCTCTTAATTCACCGTTATTACATGTGGGGGCTGCTATCATCTTTTGGGGTATTTCCCTAGAGGTAAGCCAGGTCTGTTTCTTCCTCTGCCAGGCGTAGTTAGTCCTCCGGCTGGCGCGTGGCATCTAGGAAGCCGTAGGTATGCTCCCTGGCTACTATTAGTTGTGTGGTAGATTTAGCTCACGGTCAACTCGAGTTTCCATCACCCGAGAGCTCGTTCGTTATTTATATGTTTCTTACGTTCCCTTGCCATTGGGAACCATGACAGTATGACCGGCCCGTGTTAAACTTATTGGCAGAAGAAAGGAGAGAAAAAAGAAGTCTGTAAATTTTTTTTTTTTTTTCTTTTTCCCTATGCTTGCTCCATAGTTGGATCAGTTGTATTTCAGCTCTAATTACTGCCTTTGCCTTTCTCTCCTTATAATCCTTGAATGGCTCTGAGCTCACCTGTTTAAAGATGGATCCTCAGAGTTTGGCTGCAGGTTTAAATAATCTTGCTACGAAGGTTCAAAATTTACAAGATTTTGTTATGCATACTCCTATTTCTGAACCTAAAATCCCTACACCAGAGGTGTTTTCCGGAGATAGATCTCGGTTTCTGAATTTCAAATATAATTGTAAATTGTTCCTTTCTCTCAGACCTCACTCCTCAGGAGATCCTGTCCAGCAGGTTAAGATTGTAATTTCTTTGCTGCGAGGTGACCCTCAAAATTGGGCATTTTCATTGGCACCAGGGGATCCTGCGTTGCTCAATGTGGATGCATTTTTTCTGGCTTTAGGGTTGCTTTATGAGGAACCTAATTTGGAGATTCAAGCTGAAAAAGCTTTGATAGCCCTATCTCAAGGGCAAGATGAAGCTGAGATATACTGCCAAAGATTTCGTAGATGGTCTGTGCTTACTCAGTGGAATGAGTGCGCCTTAGCGGCAAATTTCAGAGAGGGCCTTTCTGATGCCGTTAAAGATGTTATGCTCAAAAAATACTTGGCACTCAGAAGAATATGTTGCAAGTTGATTATTCCATTTATTTGTGCATCCAGTTAGAAAATTTAAACGTTTTCGGTCCATACATCAGACCTTCATCAGGTCTGATGTATGGCCAGCTCTGGCCTGTATGGGCTTTGATATATCCTTCCTTTTATTGTTGTCCAGTTTAATTTCTGATGAAGGTCTGATGTATGGACCGAAAACGTTTAAATTTTCTAACTGGATGCACAAATAAATGGAATAATCAACTTGCAACATATTCTTCTGAGTGCCAAGTATTTTTTGAGTATTAGATTGAGGGGCTGGATACCCGACTTGAGCACCATACAAGAACCTTGAGTGCCGTGTGCATTTTTTCATTGTTAAAGATGTTATGGTCGGGTTCCCTGCGCCTACAGGTCTGAATGAGTCCATGACAATGGCAATTCAGATTGATCGGCGGTTGCGGGAGCGCAAACCCGTGCACCATTTGGCGGTATCTTCTGAAGAGACGCCAGAGAAAATGCAATGTGACAGAATTATGTCCAGAAGCGAGCGGCAGAATTATAGGCGTAAAAATGGGTTATGCTTCTATTGTGGTGATTCTGCTCATGTTATATCGGCATGCTCTAAACGTACTAGGAAGGTTGACAAGTCTATTTCAATTGGCACTTTACAGTCCAAATTTATTTTGTCTGTAACCTTGATTTGTTCATTATCAGTTATTACCGTGGATGCCTATGTGGACTCTGGCGCCGCTCTGAGTCTTATGGACTGGTCCTTTGCCAGGCGCTGTGGGTTTGATTTAGAGCCTCTGGAAGTCCCTATACCTCTGAAGGGTATTGATTCTACACCTTTGGCTTGTAATAAACCACAGTTCTGGACGCAAGTGACTATGCGTATGACTCCAGACCATCAGGAGGTGATTCGCTTCCTTGTGTTGTACAATTTACATGATGTTTTGGTGCTTGGATTACCATGGTTACAGTCTCATAACCCAGTCCTTGACTGGAAGGCTATGTCTGTGTTAAGCTGGGGATGTCGGGGGGCTCATGGGGACACTCCTTTGGTGTCCATTTCGTCATCTATTCCATCTGAGATTCCGGCATTTTTGTCTGATTATCGTGATATTTTTGAAGAGCCTAAAATTGGTTCACTCCCTCCTCACAGGGATTGTGATTGCGCCATAGATCTGATTCCTGGCAGTAAATTTCCAAAGGGTCGTTTGTTTAACCTATCTGTACCTGAACATGCTGCTATGCGCGAGTATATTAAGGAGTCCCTGGAAAAGGGACATATTCGTCCTTCTTCATCACCTTTAGGAGCCGGTTTTTTCTTTGTCTCTAAAAAGGATGGCTCTCTGAGGCCTTGTATTGATTATCGACTCCTGAATAAAATTACAGTCAAATATCAGTATCCGTTGCCTTTGCTGACTGATTTGTTTGCTCGCATAAGGGGGGCTAAGTGGTTCTCTAAGATTGATCTTCGTGGGGCGTATAATTTGGTGCGAATTAAGCAGGGGGATGAGTGGAAAACCGCATTTAATACGCCTGAGGGCCATTTTGAGTATTTGGTAATGCCTTTCGGCCTTTCTAATGCACCTTCTGTCTTTCAGTCCTTAATGCATGATATTTTCCGTGAATATTTGGATAAATTTATGATAGTGTACTTGGATGATATTTTGATTTTTTCTGATGACTGGGAGTCTCATGTTCAGCAGGTCAGGAGGGTTTTTCAGGTTTTGCGGGAGAATTCTTTGTGTGTAAAGGGTTCAAAGTGTGTTTTTGGGGTTCAAAAAATTTCCTTTTTGGGGTACATTTTTTCCCCTTCTTCTATTGAGATGGACCCTGTCAAGGTTCGGGCTATTTACGACTGGACGCAGCCTACTTCTCTGAAGAGTCTCCAGAAATTCTTGGGCTTTGCTAATTTTTATCGTCGATTTATAGCTGGTTTTTCTGGCGTTGCTAAACCTCTGACAGATTTGACTAAAAAGGGTGCTGATGTTGCCAATTGGTCCCCTGCTGCCGTGGAGGCCTTTCGGGAGCTTAAGCGCCGCTTTTTGTCTGCCCCTGTGTTGCGCCAGCCTGATGTTTCTCTTCCCTTTCAGGTTGAGGTCGATGCTTCCGAGATCGGAGCGGGGGCGGTTTTGTCGCAGAAAAGTTCCGACTGCTCAGTGATGAGAACTTGTGCGTTCTTTTCGCGAAAATTTTCGGCCGCCGAGCGAAACTATGATGTTGGTAATCGGGAGCTTTTGGCCATGAAGTGGGCATTTGAGGAGTGGCGTCATTGGCTTGAGGGTGCCAAACATCAGGTGGTAGTTTTGACTGATCACAAGAATTTAATTTATTTGGAGTCTGCCAGGTGCCTGAATCCTAGACAGGCACGTTGGTCGTTGTTCTTTTCCCGGTTTAATTTTGTGGTTTCGTACTTACCGGGTTCTAGGAATGTGAAGGCAGATGCTCTTTCTAGGAGTTTTGAGCCTGACTCTCCTGGGAATTCTGAACCTGCTGGTGTCCTTAAGGATGGAGTGGTTTTGTCTGCTGTCTCTCCAGATTTGCGACGTGCTTTGCAAGAATTTCAGGCGGATAGACCTGATCGTTGTCCGTCTGGTAGACTGTTTGTTCCTGACGAGTGGACCACTAGAGTCATCTCGGAAGTTCATTCTTCTACTCTGGCAGGTCATCCGGGAATTTTTGGCACCAGAGATTTGGTGGCTAGATCCTTCTGGTGGCCTTCCCTGTCTCGAGATGTGCGTGTTTTTGTGCAGTCTTGCGATGTGTGTGCTCGGGCCAAGCCTTGTTGTTCTAGGGCTAGTGGGTTGTTGTTGCCCTTGCCTATTCCGAAGAGGCCTTGGACGCACATCTCTATGGACTTTATCTCGGACCTCCCTGTTTCTCAGAAGATGTCTGTCATCTGGGTGGTGTGTGACCGTTTTTCTAAAATGGTTCATTTGGTGCCATTGCCTAAGTTGCCTTCCTCATCTGAGTTGGTCCCTCTGTTTTTTCAAAATGTGGTTCGCTTGCATGGTATTCCGGAAAACATCGTTTCTGACAGGGGTACCCAGTTCGTGTCTAGATTTTGGCGGGCAGTCTGTGCCAGGTTGGGCATTGATTTGTCTTTTTCGTCTGCATTCCATCCTCAGACCAATGGCCAGACGGAACGAACTAATCAAACTTTGGAGACTTATTTGAGGTGTTTTGTGTCTGCGGATCAGGATGATTGGGTTGCCTTTCTGCCGTTGGCGGAGTTTGCTCTTAATAATCGGGCTAATTCTGCCACTTTGGTTTCTCCTTTCTTTTGCAATTCTGGGTTTCATCCGCGTTTTTCATCTGGTCAGGTTGAATCTTCGGATTGTCCTGGAGTGGATGCGGTAGTGGATCGGTTGCATCAGATTTGGGGACAAGTGGTGGATAATTTGGAATTGTCCCAGGAGAGGACTCAGCAGTTTGCTAACCGCCGTCGTCGTGTTGGCCCCCACCTTCGTGTTGGGGACTTGGTGTGGTTGTCTTCCCGTTTTGTCCCTATGAGGGTTTCTTCCCCTAAATTTAAGCCTCGGTTCATCGGTCCTTATAGGATTTTGGAGATTCTTAACCCTGTCTCCTTTCGTTTGGACCTCCCGGCATCTTTCGCTATCCATAATGTGTTCCATCGGTCGCTGTTGCGGAGATATGAGGTACCGGTGGATCCTTCTACTGAACCTCATGCTCCTGTGCTGGTGGAGGGTGAATTGGAGTACGTGGTAGAAAAGATCTTGGACTCCAGTATTTCCAGACGGAGACTTCAATATCTGGTTAAATGGAAGGGCTATGGTCAGGAAGATAATTCTTGGGTAACTGCCTCTG